>NC_069505.1:385256215-385286215 GCF_027579735.1 Bombina bombina
CTTCATTCTGTGGGTGACGGTTCTGATCCAAATAAACTGGACTCAGACATTTCAAATTTTAAATTTAAGCTTGAGAACCTCCGTGTGTTACTAGGGGAGGTATTAGCGGCTCTGAATGATTGTAACACAGTTGCAATCCCAGAGAAAATGTGTAGGTTGGATAAATATTTTGCGGGTACCGACGAGTACTGACGTTTTTCCTATACCTAAGAGACTTACTGACATTGTTACTAAGGAGTGGGATAGACCCGGTGTGCCTTTCTCACCCCCTCCTATATTCAGAAAGATGTTTCCAATAGACGCCGCCACACGGGACTTATGGCAAATGGTCCCTAAGGTGGAGGGAGCAGTTTCTACTTTAGCAAGCGTACCACTATCCCAGTGGAGGATAGCTGTGCTTTTTCAGATCCAATGGATAAAAAAATTAGAGGGTTACCTTAAGAAAATGTTTGTTCAACAAGGGTTTATATTGCAACCTCTTGCATGTATTGCGCCTGTCACGGCTGCAGCAGCATTTTGGTTTGAGTCTCTGGAAGAGACACTTCAATCACCCACACTAGATGACTTCACACACAAACTTAAATTCCTTAAGTTAGCTAATTCATTTATTTCAGATGCCGTAATACATTTAACTAAACTTGCGGCTAAAAATTCAGGATTCGCCATTCAGGCACGCAGAGCTCTGTGGCTGAAATCCTGGTCAGCTGATGTTACGTCTAAATCTAAATTGCTTAATATTCCTTTCAAAGGGCAGACCTTATTCGGGCCCGGCTTGAAAGAGACTATTGCTGACATTACAGGAGGTAAAGGTCATGCCCTGCCTCAGGACAAGGCCAAAGCCAAGGCTAGACAGTCCAATTTTCGTTACTTTTGTAATTTCAAAGCAGGAGCAGCATCAACTTCCTCTGCACCAAAACAGGAAGGAGCTGTTGCTCGCTACAGACAAGGCTGGAAACCTAACCAGTCCTGGAACAGGGGCAAACAGGCCAGAAAACCTGCTGCTGCCCCTAAGACAGCATGAATTGAGGGCCCCCGATCCGGGACCGGATCTAGTGGGGGGCAGACTTTCCCTCTTCGCCCAGGCTTGGGCAAGAGATGTTCAGGATCCCTGGGCGTTAGAGATCATATCTCAGGGATACCTTCTGGACTTCAAATCCTCTCCCCCAAGAGGGAGATTTCATCTGTCAAGGTTGTCAACAAACCTAACAAAGAAGGAAGCGTTTCTACGCTGCGTACAAGATCTTTTATTAATGGGAGTGATCCATCCAGTTCCGCGGTTGGAACAAGGACAAGGGTTTTACTCAAATCTGTTTGTAGTTCCCAAAAAAGAGGGAACCTTCAGGCCAATCTTGGATTTAAAGATCCTAAACAAATTCCTAAGAGTTCCATCGTTCAAGATGGAAACTATTCGAACAATTTTGCCCATGATCCAAGAGGGTCAGTACATGACCACAGTGGATTTAAAGGATGCTTACCTTCACATACCGATTCACAAAAGCCATTACCGGTATCTAAGGTTTGCCTTTTTAGACAGGCATTACCAGTTTGTAGCTCTTCCATTCGGACTGGCTACGGCTCCAAGAATCTTCACAAAGGTTCTGGGCACTCTTCTGGCGGTACTAAGACCGCAAGGAATTTCAGTAGCTCCGTACTTAGACGACATACTGATACAAGCTTCAAGCCTTCAAACTGCCAAATCTCATACAGAGATAGTACTGGCATTTCTAAGGTCGCATGGATGGAAAGTGAACGAAGAGAAAAGTTCTCTCTTTCCACTCACAAGAGTTCCCTTCCTGGGGACTCTGATAGATTCTGTAGAAATGAAGATTTACCTGACAGAGGACAGGTTAACAAAACTTCAAAGTGCATGCCGTGTCCTTCATTCTATTCAACACCCGTCAGTAGCTCAATGCATGGAGGTAATCGGACTAATGGTAGCAGCAATGGACATAGTTCCTTTTGCACGCCTACATCTCAGACCACTGCAACTGTGCATGCTAAGTCAGTGGAATGGGGATTACTCAGATTTGTCCCCCACTCTAAATCTGAATCAAGAGACCAGAAATTCTCTTCTATGGTGGCTTTATCGGCCACATCTGGCCAGGGGAATGCCATTCAGCAGGCCAGACTGGTCAATTGTAACAACAGACACCAGCCTACTAGGTTGGGGCGCTGTCTGGAATTCTCTGAAGGCTCAGGGACTATGGAATCAGGAGGAGAGTCTTCTTCCAATAAACATTCTGGAATTGAGAGCAGTCCTCAATGCTCTTCTGGCTTGACCCCAGTTAACAACTCGGGGGTTCATCAGGTTCCAGTCGGACAACATCACGACTGTAGCTTATATCAACCATCAGGGAGGGACAAGAAGCTCCCTAGCAATGATGGAAGTATCGAAGATAATTCGCTGGGCAGAGTCTCACTCTTGCCACCTGTCTGCAATCCACATCCCGGGAGTGGAGAACTGGGAGGTGGATTTCTTAAGTCGTCAGACTTTTCATCCGGGGGAGTGGGAACTTCATCCAGAGGTCTTTGCCCAAATACTTCGACGTTGGGGCAAACCAGAGATAGATCTCATGGCGTCTCGACAGAACGCCAAGCTTCCGCGCTACGGGTCCAGATCCAGGGATCCGGGAGCGGTCCTAATACATGCCTTGACAGCACCATGGACCTTCAGGATGGCTTATGTGTTTCCACCTTTCCCGATGCTTCCTCGATTGATTGCCAGAATCAAACAGGAGAAAGCATCAGTGATTCTAATAGCGCCTGCATGGCCACGCAGGACTTGGTATACAGATCTGGTGGACATGTCATTCTGTCCACCTTGGTCGTTACCTCTGAAACAGGACCTTCTGATTCAGGGTCCTTTCAAACATCAAAATCTAACTTCTCTGAAGCTGACTGCTTGGAAATTGAACGCTTGATCTTATCAAAGCGTGGTTTTTCTGAGTCAGTTATTGATACCTTAATACAGGCTAGGAAGCCTGTTACCAGAAAGATTTACCATAAAATATGGCGTAAATACCTATATTGGTGCGAATCCAAAGGTTACTCTTGGAGTAAGGTTAGGATTCCTAGGATATTGTCTTTTCTACAAGAAGGTTTAGAAAAGGGGTTATCCGCTAGTTCCTTAAAGGGACAGATCTCAGCTCTGTCCATTCTGTTACACAAGCGTCTGTCAGAAGTTCCAGACGTTCAGGCTTTTTGTCAGGCTTTGGCCAGGATTAAACCTGTGTTTAAAGCTGTGGCTCCACCATGGAGTTTAAACCTTGTTCTTAACGTTTTACAGGGTGTTCCGTTTGAACCCCTTCATTCCATTGTTATAAAGTTGTTATCTTGGAAAGTTCTATTTTTAATGGCTATTTCCTCGGCTCGAAGAGTCTCTGAGTTATCAGCCTTACATTGTGATTCTCCTTATTTGATTTTTCACTCGGATAAGGTAGTTCTGCGTACTAAACCTGGGTTCTTACCTAAGGTAGTCACTAACAGGAATATCAATCAGGAGATTGTTGTTCCATCCTTGTGCCCAAATCCTTCTTCGAGGAAGGAACGTCTTTTGCACAATCTGGATGTAGTTCGTGCCCTTAAATTTTATTTACAGGCAACTAAAGATTTTCGACAAACGTCTTCCCTGTTTGTCGTTTACTCTGGTCAGAGGAGAGGTCAAAAAGCTTCTGCTACCTCTCTCTCTTTTTGGCTTCGTAGCATAATTCGTTTAGCTTATGAGACTGCTGGACAGCAGCCTCCTGAAAGAATTACAGCTCATTCCACTAGAGCTGTGGCTTCCACTTGGGCCTTTAAGAATGAGGCCTCTGTTGAACAGATTTGCAAGGCTGCAACTTGGTCTTCGCTTCATACTTTTTCCAAATTTTACAAATTTGACACTTTTGCTTCCTCGGAGGCTATTTTTGGGAGAAAGGTTCTTCAGGCAGTGGTTCCTTCTGTATAAAGAGCCTGCCTATCCCTCCCGTCATCCGTGTACTTTTGCTTTGGTATTGGTATCCCACAAGTAATGATGACCCGTGGACTGATCACACTTAACAGAAGAAAACATAATTTATGCTTACCTGATAAATTCCTTTCTTCTGTAGTGTGATCAGTCCACGGCCCGCCCTGTTTTTTTAAGGCAGGTAAATATTTTTTAAATTATACTCCAGTCACCACTACACCCTTGGCTTCTCCTTTCTCGTTGGTCCTTGGTCGAATGACTGGAGGTGACGTAGAGGGGAGGAGCTATATAGCAACTCTGCTGGGTGAATCCTCTTGCACTTCCTGTAGGGGAGCAGATAATATCCCACAAGTAATGATGACCCGTGGACTGATCACACTACAGAAGAAAGGAATTTATCAGGTAAGCATAAATTATGTTTTTTTTGCTTTTAATCTTTCTACCCACCCCCTCTCTCTCTGTATATATCTGTCTGTCTATCTGCCTCTCTGTCTGTCTATCCATCTGCCTGCCTGCCTGTCTATCTATCCATGTGTGATACACTTATATATGTTTAGTTAGAAGCTAAACATGTGTTGCTGTAGATTAGGGCCCAGTTAAGAATAGATCTTGATGTATCGATCTATCTGCCTGTCTGTCTATCTATCTGCCTGCTTCTCTGTCTATCTATTTATCTGTCTGTCTGTCTGTCTATCTATCTATGTGTGATACACATATACATTTATAATGTATTCACTTATTCATATAATGTACATATATAAATCTAGCTAGTAGCTAGTGCATAATGCCCAGTTCTGTGTTCATGTTTGATGTACCACTGCCATGATGTGCAGGTATAATGTGCAGATATTGACCAATTATTATAAATCATTATTTTTTCCACAGCTTTATTTTGACAAGCGGAACCTATTTGAAGTGAAAGAGAATGTACCACGCAAGCTGGTGGAGAAGGTGGCTGGTGATATTGAAACACTTCTTGCCAAGAAAGTGCGCGCTTTGAAGGTAACTGCTCTCTTTGTACTGTAACTGAACAGTAGAGTGTGGAACACGAGAGTGATTACAGTGAGAGTCAGTGTGTTAAATGCTTACAGTGAGAGTCAGTGTGTTAAATGCTTACATTAAGAGTCAGTGTGAGTGCTTACATTAAGAGTCAGTGTGTTGAGTGCTTATATTGAGAGTCAGTGTTGAGTGTTTACAGTGAGGGTCAGTGTGTTGAGTGCTTACAGTGAGGGTCAGTGTGTGTTGAGTTCTTACAGTGAGAGTCAGTGTGAGTGCTTACAGTGATAGTCAGTGTGTGTCCTTACTGTGAGAGTCAGTGTGTTGAGTGACTACAGCGAGAGTCAGTGTGTTGAGTGCTTATATTGAGAGTCAGTGTGTTGAGTGCTTACAGTGAGGATCAGTGTGTGTTGAGTTCTTACAGTGAGGGTCAGTGTATTGGGTGCTTATATTGAGAGTCAGTGTGTTGAGTGCTTACATAAAGAGTCAGTGTGTTGAGTGCTTATATTGAGAGTCAGTGTTGAGTGCTTACAGTGAGGGTCAGTGTGTTGAGTGCTTACAGTGAGAGTCAGTGTGAGTGCTTACAGTGAGAGTCAGTGTGTTGAGTGCTTACATTAAGAGTCAGTGTGAGTTCTTACAGTGAGAGTCAGTGTGTTAAATGCTTACAGTGAGAGTCAGTGTGTTGAGTGCTTACATTAAGAGTCTGTGAGTGCCTACAAGGAGAGTCAGTGTGTTGAGTGACTACAGCGAGAGTCAGTGTGTTAAGTGCTTACAAGGAGAGTCAGTGTGTTGAGTGCTTACAGTTAGGGTCAGTGTGTGTTGAGTTCTTACAGTGAGGGTCAGTGTGTTGAGTGCTTATATTGAGAGTCAGTGTTGAGTGCTTACAGTGAGGGTCAGTGTGTTGAGTGCTTACAGTGAGATCAGGTCCCTCACTGTCGGATCAGGTCCGACAGACATTTGATAAATAGGCCTCTAAGAGTCAGTGTGTTAAATGCTTACAGTGAGAGTCAGTGTTTTGAGTGCTTAAATTAAGAGTCAGTGTGAGTGCTTACAGTGAGAGTCAGTGTGTTGAGTGCTTACATTAAGAGTCAGTGTGAGTGCTTACTGTGAGAGTCAGTCTGTTGAGTGACTACAGCGAGAGTCAGTGTGTTGAGTGCTTACAAGGAGAGTCAGTGTGTTGAGTGCTTATATTGAGAGGCAGTGTGTTGAGTGCTTACAGTGAGGGTCAGTGTGTGTTGAGTTCTTACAGTGAGGGTCAGTGTATTGAGTGCTTATATTGAGAGGCAGTGTGTTGAGTGCTTACATTAAGAGTCAGTGTGTTGAGTGCTTATATTGAGAGTCAGTGTTGAGTGCTTACAGTGAGGGTCAGTGTGTTGAGTGCTTACAGTGTGAGTTCTTACAGTGAGAGTCAGTGTGTTGAGTGACTACAGCGAGAGTCAGTGTGTGTTGAGTGCTTACAGTGAGAGTCAGTGTGTTGAGTGCTTATATTGAGAGTCAGTGTGTTGAGTGCTTACAGTGAGAGTCAGTGTGTTGAGTGCTTATAGTGAGAGTCAGTGTTTTGAGTGCTTATATTGAGAGTCAGCGTTGAGTGCTTACAGTGAGGGTCAGTGTGTTAAGTGCTTACAGTGTGAGTTCTTACAGTGAGGGTCAGTGTGTTGATTGACTACAGCGAGAGTCAGTGTGTGTTGAGTGCTTACAGTGAGAGTCAGTCTGTTGAGTGCTTATATTGAGCGTCAGTGTGTTGAGTGCTTACAGTGACAGTCAGTGTGTTGAGTGTTTATATTGAGAGTCAGTGTGTTGAGCGCTTATAGTGAGGGTCAGTGTGTGTTTAGTGCTTACAGTGAAGGTCAGTGTGTTGAGTGCTTACAGTTAGGGTCAGTGTGTGTTTAATGCTTACAGTGAGGGTCAGTGTGTTGAGTGCTTACAGTGAGGGTCATTGTGTTGAGTGCTTACAGTGAGGGTCAGTGTGTTGAGTGCTTACAGTGAGGGTCATTGTGTTGAGTGCTTACAGTGAGGGTCATTGTGTGAGTGCTTACAGTGAGGGTCATTGTGTTGAGTGCTTACAGTGAGGGTCAGTGTGTGTTTAATGCTTGCAGTGAGCATCAGTGTTTATATTAAGAGTCAGTGTGTTGAGTGCTTTCAGTGAGGGTCAGTGTGTTGAGTGGTTACATTGAGTGTCAGCCTGTTGGGAGGTCATTGTTTATGCTGTTTTGCTGAGCGGTCATTAGGTCAGCAACTCTTCGCTCAGGCCATTTACAGCTTTGCTAGTCAGAAAAATGTCTTTCCTTTGACAAGCCTCTGATCTCTATCAACTTGGCCTGGCCGTTTTAATTAGATTGAAAATACAGCAGCAAAACAGATCAGCTAATTAATTTGTTAATACCATGGGAGCCTTGAAGAGGGAGGGTGGCAGACCTGGACGATATCCTACAGATCATTGCCTGATCTTCCAAACCTTCAGACTTGTATAGATATATCTGTAGCGATGCATTATTATATAATGTATGTTTGTTTTATCTGTATGTGTTTTGTGTTTGTATGTTTTCTGTCTTTTAGATATGTATATATTTTTATTCACATTTCTGTTCTCCAGTTTGATTTAAGCTTTTTTTGCTGTATAATTGATACATTTCAAATGATCTCTATTACATTTTAAAGCATAGGTGTTTGCAAATTTAGACAATTGTGACACATTCTATATTGATGGTGAAAGTTCACATCCAGAGACTATTCTTGTAGTGTATATTTCAAAGTGTTTTATCAAGAGCCATAATGAAAATAATATATTGATGTTCATTTATGTGGCACTTTATTTTATGTGTAAAAAATGATCTTTCTTTTGAAATAGCGGTGAGACAAATTGAAGATGTAAGTGTTTTGTATCATATCTTGTTTAGAGAATACAATGATACTTGTGAGATTTTATTATTGTCATACCAGCTATGCCAATAAAAAGCCCATGGAACCCTTACTTTTACAATATTTGCAATGTATTACAAAAAGCATTTGTATTATTTTTAATTTAAAGGGCCACTCAATGCAGTAGAATTACATAATTAACAAGTCCATAATAAAAAGACAATAATTTAACATCTACTTTGAATTTCAAATAAGCAGTATATTTTTTTTTCTCCCATTTTCCGGCCCCCAGTATCATGTGACATATATCAACCAATCACAGACAAGTATACATATACCTGTGAGCTTGTGCACATGCTCAGTAGGATCTCGTTCCTTTAATGGAAGTAAATTGGAAAGTGTCTTAAAACTGCTGTTCTATCTGAATTATAAAAGTTTATTTTGACTTGAGTGTCCCTTTAACAAATTATGTCAAATTAGTAGTAATTGTATTCACAGGCAAACAATCATATTTTGTTAATGTTTCATGGCTTAAACAACTGTTTTAATTAATATTTAATAAAACCTGAAATCCCCATTTGTTAAAATGTGAACTGAGCATGAGCAAGATTAGTGGTCCAAGTGACAATATTCTGAGCAAAACCGCCCAGTGTTGGTTTGCTAGAGTGTGAGGGTTTTCTGATAAAACTGCTGGTGAGGGGTTCTCAATGCAAAGTTAATAGAGGTTATCAGAAATCCTTGGAAAAAAACACGTTTATGATGGATTTAAACGGTTCTTCTAACAGATTGGAATACAGTCCCAGATTATGTATTTATCCACCAATGTTGTCCTTTCTGTCAGATTGACGTAAAAGACGCAACGTTCAAAATTTTGCTGATTTTTGATTGGTAGGTGAGAGGGGACGCATCAGTTTGCTTGTGGCCATTTATTGATTTATTATTTGTAGCTGCAGAGACATTTTTTTGTTTATAGTCTTCAGTGGTTATATAGATACCTTACTGAATATTTAGGACAGCAATGAGCAATCCCCTCCCTGCACACACTAATTTGTGACCCTGCCAGAGTATCAAGGCAAAAAACAGCAGCACTCGCCAATCCTCAAAATAAAAGCCTCTTTATTCGAGATGCAGATGAAAAATACACCCATATACACAGTAGGCAGGGGACACCATCTGACACGTAATTAAGCGTCAGTAACGGCACGAAATGCGTCAGAAGGTGTCCCCTGCCTACTGTATATATGTGTGTATTTTTCATCTGCATCTCGAATAAAGAGGCTTTTATTTTGAGAATTGGCGAGTGCTGCTGTTTTTTGCCTTGGAAGTTTGTTCAGTTTGTTCGTCCGTTACAGCTTTGCACCTGACCCTTTACTGATTGGAATCCCGGGTCTGATCTCATTTTTATTTACTCCCGGACCAACGCTTTGTCAGCGACAACCCTTTTTGACCCTGCCAGAGTCCCCTCCCTGCATACAGTAATCTGTGGCACTGTCAGAATCCACTCCCTGTGTACAGTAATCTGTGGCACTGTCAGAGTCCCCTCCCTGTGTACAGTAATCTGTGGCACTGTCAGAATCCTCTCCCTGCATACAGTAATCTGTGGCACTATCAGAATCTTCACCCTATGTTATATGTGGCACTGTCAGAATCCTCTCCCTGTGTACAGTAATCTATGGCACTGTCAGAGTCCTCTCCCTGCATACAGTAATCTGTGGCACTGTCAGAGTCCTCTCCCTGCATACAGTAATCTGTGGCACTGTCAGAATCCACTCCCTGTGTACAGTAATCTGTGGCACTGTCAGAATCCTCTCCCTGCATACAGTAATCTGTGGCACTATCAGAATCTTCACCCTATGTAATATGTGGCACTGTCAGAATCCTCTCCATGTGTACAGTAATCTATGGCACTGTCAGAGTCCTCTCCCTGCATACAGTAATCTGTGGCACTGTCAGAGTCCTCTCCCTGCATACAGTAATCTGTGGCACTGTCAGAGTACTCTCCCTGCATACAGTAATCTGTGGCACTGTCAAGAGTCCTCTCCCTGCATACAGTAATCTGTGGCACTGTCAGAGTCCTCTCCCTGCATACAGTAATCTGTGGCACTGTCAGAGTCCTCTCCCTGCATACAGTAATCTGTGGCACTGCCAGAGTCCTCTCCCTGCATACAGTAATCTGTGGCACTGTCAGAGTACTCTCCCTGCATACAGTAATCTGTGGCACTGTCAGAGTCCTCTCCCTGCATACAGTAATCTGTGGCACTGTCAGAGTCCTCTCCCTGCATACAGTAATCTGTGGCACTGTCAGAGTCCTCTCCCTGCATACAGTAATCGGTGGCACTGCCAGAGTCCTCTCCCTGCATACAGTAATCTATGGCACTGTCGGAATCCTCTCCCTGCATACAGTAATCTATGGCACTGTCGGAATCCTCTCCCTGCATACAGTAATCTGTGGCACTGCCAGAGTCCTCTCCCTGCATACAGTAATCTGTGGCACTGCCAGAGTCCTCTCCCTGCATACAGTAATCTATGGCACTGTCGGAATCCTCTCCCTGCATACAGTAATCTGTGTCACTGTCGGAATCCTCTCCCTGCGTACAGTAATCTGTGGCACTGTCAGAATCCTCTCCCTGCATACAGTAATCTGTGGCACTGCCAGAATCCTCTCCCTGCATACAGTAATCTGTGGCACTGTCAGAGCCCCCTCCCTGCATACAGTAATCTGTGGCACTGTCAGAGTCCCCTCCCTGCATACAGTAATCTGTGGCACTGCCAGAGTCCTCTCCCTGCATACAGTAATCTGTGGCACTATCAGAATCTTCACCCTATGTAATATGTGGCACTGTCAGAATCCTCTCCCTGTATACAGTAATCTGTGGCACTGTCAGAATCCTCTCCCTGCATACAGTAATCTGTGGCACTGTCAGAGTCCCCTCCCTGTGTACAGTAATCTGTGGCACTGTCAGAATCCTCTCCCTGCATAGAGAGATCTGTGGCACTGTCAGAATCCTCTCCCTGCGTACAGTAATCTGTGGCACTCAGAATCCTCTCCCTGCATAATCTGTAGCACTGTCAGAATCCTCTCCCTGTGTACAGTAATCTGTGGCACTGTCAGAGTACTCTCCCTGCATACAGTAATCTGTGGAACTGCCAGAGTCCCCTCCCTGCATACAGTAATCTGTGGCACTGTCAGAATCCTCTCCCTGCATACAGTAATCTGTGGCACTCAGAATCCTCTCCCTGCATAATCTGTAGCACTGTCAGAATCCTCTCCCTGTGTACAGTAATCTGTGGCACTGTCAGAGTACTCTCCCTGCATACAGTAATCTGTGGAACTGCCAGAGTCCCCTCCCTGCATACAGTAATCTGTGGCACTGTCAGAATCCTCTCCCTGCATACAGTAATCTGTGGCACTGCCAGAGTCCTCTCCCTGCGTACAGTGATCTGTGGCACTGCCAAATTCTCCTCCCTGCATACAGTAATCTGTACACTGCCAAATTCCCCTTTCTGCATACAGTAATCTGTAGCACTGTCAGAATCCACTCCCTGGGTACAGTAATCTGTAGCACTGCCAGAGTCCTCTCCTTGTGTACAGTAATCTATGGCGCTGTCAGAATCCTCTCCCTGTGTACAGTAATCTGTGGGACTGTCAGAATCCTCTCCCTGCATACAGTAATCTGTGGCACTGCCAGAATCCTCTCCCTGCATACAGTAATCTGTGGCGCTACCAGAGTCCTCTCCCTGTGTACCGTAATCTGTGGCACTGCCAGAATACTCTTCCTGCGTACAGTAATCTGTGGCACTGTCAGAGTCCTCTCCCTGCATACAGTAATCTGTGGGATTGTCAGAATCCTCTCCCTGCATACAGTAATATGTGGCGCTACCAGAGTCCTCTCCCTGTGTACAGTAATCTGTGGCACTGCCAGAATACTCTTCCTGCGTACAGTAATCTGTGGCACTGTCAGAGTCCTCTCCCTGCATACAGTAATCTGTGGCACTGCCAGAGTCCTCTCCCTGCATACAGTAATCTGTGGCACTGCCAGAGTCCTCTCCCTGTATACAGTAATCTGTGGCACTGCCAGAGTCCTCTCCCTGCATACAGTAATCTGTGGCACTGTCAGAATCCTCTCCCTGCATACAGTAATATGTGGCACTGCCAGAGTCCTCTCCCTGTGTACAGTAATCTGTGGCACTGCCAGAATACTCTCCCTGCATACAGTAATCTGTGGCACTGTCATAATCCTCTCCTTGTGTACAGTAATCTGTGGCACTGCCAGAATCCTCTTCCTGCATACAGTAATCTGTGGCTGTGGCACTGTCAGAGTCATCTCCCTGCATACAGTAATCTGGGGCACTGTCAGAATCCTCTCCCTACATACAGTAGTCTGTGGCACTCAGAATCCTCTCCCTGCATAATCTGTGGCACTGTCAGAATCCTCTCCCTGTATACAGTAATCTGTGGCACTGTCAGAGTCCCCTCCCTGCATACAGTAATCTGTGGCACTGTCAGAATCCTGCACTCAGAATCCTCTCCCTGCATAATCTGTGGCACTGTCAGAATCCTCTCCCTGTGTACAGTAATCTGTGGCACTGTCAGAGTACTCTCCCTGCATACAGTAATCTGTGGCACTGCCAGAGTCCCCTCCCTGCGTACAGTAATCTGTGGCACTGTCAGAATCTTCACCCTATGTAATATGTGGCACTGTCAGAATCCTCTCCCTGTGTACAGTAATCTGTGGCACTGTCAGAGTACTCTCCCTGCATACAGTAATCTATGGCACTGTCAGAGTCCTCTCCCTGCATACAGTAATCTGTGGCACTGCCAGAGTCCTCTCCCTAAGTACAGTAATCAGTGGCACTGCCAAATTCCCCTCCCTGCATACAGTAATCTGTGGCACTGTCAGAATCCTCTCTCTGTATACAGTAATCTGTGGCACTGTCAGAATCCTCTCTCTGCATACAGTAATCTGTGGCATTGTCAGAATCCTCTCCCTGCATACAGTAATCTGTGGCACTGCCAGAATCCTCTCCCTGCGTACAGTAATCTGTGGCACTGTCAGAATCCTCTCCCTGCATACAGTAATCTGTGGCACTGTCAGAATCCTCTCCCTGCGTACAGTAATCTGTGGCACTGTCAGAGTCCCCTCTCTGCATACAGTGATCTGTGGCACTGCCAGAATCCTCTCCCTGCGTACAGTAATCTGTAGCACTGTCAGAATCCACTCCCTGTGTACAGTAATCTGTGGCACTGTCAGAATCCTCTCCCTGCATACAGTAATCTGTGGCACTGTCAGAATCCTCTCCCTGCGTACAGTAATCTGTGGCACTGTCAGAGTCCCCTCTCTGCATACAGTGATCTGTGGCACTGTCAGAATCCTTTCCCTGTGTACAGTAATCTGTAGCACTGTCAGAATCCACTCATTGTGTACAGTAATCTGTGGCACTGTCAGAGTCCTCTTCCTGCATACAGTAATCTGTGGCACTGTCAGAATCCTCTCCATGTGTACAGTAATCTATGGCACTGTCAGAGTCCTCTCCCTGCATACAGTAATCTGTGGCACTGTCAGAGTCCTCTCCCTGCATACAGTAATCTGTGGCACTGTCAGAGTCCTCTCCCTGCATACAGTAATCTGTGGCACTGTCAGAGTCCTCTCCCTGCATACAGTAATCTGTGGCACTGTCAGAGTCCTCTCCCTGCATACAGTAATCTGTGGCACTGCCAGAGTCCTCTCCCTGCATACAGTAATCTGTGGCACTGTCAGAGTCCTCTCCCTGCATACAGTAATCTGTGGCACTGTCAGAGTCCTCTCCCTGCATACAGTAATCTGTGGCACTGTCAGAGTCCTCTCCCTGCATACAGTAATCTGTGGCACTGTCAGAGTCCTCTCCCTGCATACAGTAATCTGTGGCACTGCCAGAGTCCTCTCCCTGCATACAGTAATCTGTGGCACTGTCAGAGTCCTCTCCCTGCATACAGTAATCTGTGGCACTGTCAGAGTCCTCTCCCTGCATACAGTAATCTGTGGCACTGTCAGAGTCCTCTCCCTGCATACAGTAATCTGTGGCACTGTCAGAATCCTCTCCCTGCATACAGTAATCTGTGGCACTGCCAGAGTCCTCTCCCTGCATACAGTAATCTATGGCACTGTCGGAATCCTCTCCCTGCATACAGTAATCTGTGTCCCTGTCGGAATCCTCTCCCTGCGTACAGTAATCTGTGGCACTGTCAGAATCCTCTCCCTGCATACAGTAATCTGTGGCACTGCCAGAATCCTCTCCCTGCATACAGTAATCTGTGGCACTGTCAGAGCCCCCTCCCTGCATACAGTAATCTGTGGCACTGTCAGAGTCCCCTCCCTGCATACAGTAATCTGTGGCACTGCCAGAGTCCTCTCCCTGCATACAGTAATCTGTGGCACTATCAGAATCTTCACCCTATGTAATATGTGGCACTGTCAGAATCCTCTCCCTGTATACAGTAATCTGTGGCACTGTCAGAATCCTCTCCCTGCATACAGTAATCTGTGGCACTGTCAGAGTCCCCTCCCTGTGTACAGTAATCTGTGGCACTGTCAGAATCCTCTCCCTGCATAGAGAGATCTGTGGCACTGTCAGAATCCTCTCCCTGCGTACAGTAATCTGTGGCACTCAGAATCCTCTCCCTGCATAATCTGTAGCACTGTCAGAATCCTCTCCCTGTGTACAGGAATCTGTGGCACTGTCAGAGTACTCTCCCTGCATACAGTAATCTGTGGAACTGCCAGAGTCCCCTCCCTGCATACAGTAATCTGTGGCACTGTCAGAATCCTCTCCCTGCATACAGTAATCTGTGGCACTGCCAGAGTCCTCTCCCTGCGTACAGTGATCTGTGGCACTGCCAAATTCTCCCTGCATACAGTAATCTGTAAACTGCCAAATTCCCCTTTCTGCATACAGTAATCTGTAGCACTGTCAGAATCCACTCCCTGGGTACAGTAATCTGTAGCACTGCCAGAGTCCTCTCCTTGTGTACAGTAATCTATGGCGCTGTCAGAATCCTCTCCCTGTGTACAGTAATCTGTGGGACTGTCAGAATCCTCTCCCTGCATACAGTAATCTGTGGCACTGCCAGAATCCTCTCCCTGCATACAGTAATCTGTGGCGCTACCAGAGTCCTCTCCCTGTGTACCGTAATCTGTGGCACTGCCAGAATACTCTTCCTGCGTACAGTAATCTGTGGCACTGTCAGAGTCCTCTCCCTGCATACAGTAATCTGTGGGATTGTCAGAATCCTCTCCCTGCATACAGTAATATGTGGCGCTACCAGAGTCCTCTCCCTGTGTACAGTAATCTGTGGCACTGCCAGAATACTCTTCCTGCGTACAGTAATCTGTGGCACTGTCAGAGTCCTCTCCCTGCATACAGTAATCTGTGGCACTGCCAGAGTCCTCTCCCTGCATACAGTAATCTGTGGCACTGCCAGAGTCCTCTCCCTGTATACAGTAATCTGTGGCACTGCCAGAGTCCTCTCCCTGCATACAGTAATCTGTGGCACTGTCAGAATCCTCTCCCTGCATACAGTAATATGTGGCACTGCCAGAGTCCTCTCCCTGTGTACAGTAATCTGTGGCACTGCCAGAATACTCTCCCTGCATACAGTAATCTGTGGCACTGTCATAATCCTCTCCTTGTGTACAGTAATCTGTGGCACTGCCAGAATCCTCTTCCTGCATACAGTAATCTGTGGCTGTGGCACTGTCAGAGTCATCTCCCTGCATACAGTAATCTGGGGCACTGTCAGAATCCTCTCCCTACATACAGTAGTCTGTGGCACTCAGAATCCTCTCCCTGCATAATCTGTGGCACTGTCAGAATCCTCTCCCTGTATATAGTAATCTGTGGCACTGTCAGAGTCCCCTCCCTGCATACAGTAATCTGTGGCACTGTCACAATCCTGCACTCAGAATCCTCTCCCTGCATAATCTGTGGCACTGTCAGAATCCTCTCCCTGTGTACAGTAATCTGTGGCACTGTCAGAGTACTCTCCCTGCATACAGTAATCTGTGGCACTGCCAGAGTCCCCTCCCTGCGTACAGTAATCTGTGGCACTGTCAGAATCTTCACCCTATGTAATATGTGGCACTGTCAGAATCCTCTCCCTGTGTACAGTAATCTGTGGCACTGTCAGAGTACTCTCCCTGCATACAGTAATCTATGGCACTGTCAGAGTCCTCTCCCTGCATACAGTAATCTGTGGCACTGCCAGAGTCCTCTCCCTAAGTACAGTAATCAGTGGCACTGCCAAATTCCCCTCCCTGCATACAGTAATCTGTGGCACTGTCAGAATCCTCTCTCTGTATACAGTAATCTGTGGCACTGTCAGAATCCTCTCTCTGCATACAGTAATCTGTGGCATTGTCAGAATCCTCTCCCTGCATACAGTAATCTGTGGCACTGCCAGAATCCTCTCCCTGCGTACAGTAATCTGTGGCACTGTCAGAATCCTCTCCCTGCATACAGTAATCTGTGGCACTGTCAGAATCCTCTCCCTGCGTACAGTAATCTGTGGCACTGTCAGAGTCCCCTCTCTGCATACAGTGATCTGTGGCACTGCCAGAATCCTCTCCCTGCGTACAGTAATCTGTAGCACTGTCAGAATCCACTCCCTGTGTACAGTAATCTGTGGCACTGTCAGAATCCTCTCCCTGCATACAGTAATCTGTGGCACTGTCAGAATCCTCTCCCTGCGTACAGTAATCTGTGGCACTGTCAGAGTCCCCTCTCTGCATACAGTGATCTGTGGCACTGTCAGAATCCTTTCCCTGTGTACAGTAATCTGTAGCACTGTCAGAATCCACTCATTGTGTACAGTAATCTGTGGCACTGTCAGAGTCCTCTTCCTGCATACAGTAATCTGTGGCACTGTCAGAATCCTCTCCCTGCGTACAGTAATCTGTGGCACTGTCAGAATCCACTCCCTGTGTACAGTAATCTGTGGCACTGTCAGAATCCTCCCTGCGTACAGTAATCTGTGGTCCTATCAGTGTCCCTTCCCTGCATACAGTGTTCTGTGGCCCTGTTAGAGTCCTCTCCCTGCATACAGTGTTCCGTGTCCATGTCAGTGTCTCCTCCCTGCACAGAATGATCCGTGGCCCTGTCAGTGTCCCCTCCCTGTGTAGTATTTTGGGGTTGTCTGTCCTCACATACAAAGGAGGGGAAGTCACATTAAATCCCTCACAGGTTTAATCTCTGTGCATGTTAATTAATAATGACAATACAGCCCCTTCTCTTCCTGCTTCGCTAATTACTAGTTAGTAGCTTTGTTTTAATTATAATTTTAATTCTTTTATAATCAAATCCAGGCTTGTTTTATTTATTTGCTTTGTGTGCTGTTGGAAGCTGCATGTCTGCTCTAAGTAAAGAGAGAAGCAAATTAAGTAGGGGGTGGGGGCGAAGAGAGGAGAGACAAAGAAAAAGGAAAGTGAGAGAAAGGAGCTATTTAGTTATCTGCTTCTGTAATATAGATATGTGTGTATATAAATAAGAGATATAGAGTTATTGTATAGAAAATTAGCAAATCTAAGCAAGTATCCCTGCTTCCTTTACCCCAGAAGTACTCTTTGGGCTCAATTTATCATTCCAATTCTCCTATATTTTCTCCTAAAAGTTCTCAAGAGAAATAATGCCCCTATTTATCATTCAAAAATGCGCCTAAAATTGGGCAAGTTCGAATGCAAACATTCTCCTACTCTGTTCTCACTCTCCTTGGAGAACATGATATCCAAAAAAAGGGTTACATTAGATCTTTTTAGTTGTATTTCATATATAGTAGCTCTCCTCATAATTCTCCTAGTTACAAATTTATCATTTATATTCTCCAGTAGAGGACTTAAAGTTCTCCAGCAAGTTCCTGCATTAAAGTTCTCCATAACTACAGTGGAGAACAGCATTAGAAATCTATTCCCTACCAGTTGTAGAAGCAGTTACACAAAAATAGGGCTCTACAAAGTGCAAAAATGATCTACAACAAAGCGCAATAATAATGGTTATTTGAGTGCAATAATAATTAATGGCGTGATAAAAAAATATATAATGGAGCGCCAAAATAATATAGAACAGAGCACAAAAAATGATATCGATTGGGGCATAAAAATGAGATATAAAAGAAGTGCTAAAATTGAAGCACAAAAACAATGAAACATTTAGATCTATTTTCTTTCATGACAGTTTGTTAAAGAGGGGCATTAAAGGGACAGTTAACCCAAAAATTACTATTACTTATTTAGATTAGTTAATTAAAGATTTTTACAGCCCAATTTTCATCTAAATAAACTTTACCAGTAAATACACTTACTAGTTCGCATCTGGCCGTTTTGAAATGGCCGCCTGACCTCTCCTTCTCTGACGTCTCCCAAAGCTTCCACTACAGATGAAAATTGGGCTACAGTTGGCTGTAAAAATAGTTAATAAACTAATCTAAATAAGTAATAGTAATTTTTGGGTTGACTGTCCCTTTAACAAAGCTACTAGGAAGCCTGTATAAATATTTCTATTGGCTTATATATGGCTTACATGGAGAATAGTTGCTTATTTTCAGTGATAAATAAGGAGAAGATACTAACATTTATCATTAGTTCTCCTCAGCTCTCCTATGGAGAAAAAACTACTTTTTATGATAAATATGGGCGCACAGGTGCGCCGCGCCTCTCCAAAGGAGAGTTGCAAAAACTGATAGGAGAACAGAAAGAATTCCCCAAATGATTGATAAATTGAACCCTTTATATATTGTTACTAATGCACCAGGGAACTCTGGGTAAGATATGAAATTAGATATACAATATCTCACAGTTTTTGCTTTCAAGTACTGTTTGAAACACAAAAATCCCCTTTATGGGCCTAACATCTGGCCTAAGGACATCAAATAGGCAGACATCATAAGCATCAAACCTGATTCTTATATTCTCTCTGTCCGAAAATAGCATAAATATGTCACAAGGGGGAAATGCACTGTCTTGTATTTTAAAGTGATGGTAAATCCTAGTGTTTGTGAAATGCTAGGATTTACCATTTGAACAAATAAAGGGGACTTCCATTCATGACGTATAAAAAACTTCATGCTGAAAGCTCCTTTATTTGTTTGCAGTGTTCGCCGCACTGAGCTGCTCAGATTGCCCACGGCAGGACGCTATTTGACTGTAAGGTGACGTTTCCACCTCTTAGCCAATAACTGTGCAGGAAATCCGGTGCCAGACAGCACCAAGCCAGATTTCCCGCGCTGGTATTGGTTAAGAGGTGGAAACGTCACCTCTCAGCCAAATAGCGTTGTGCCGTGGGCTGCCTGAGCAGCTCAGTGCGGCGAACGCTGCAAACAAATAAACAAGCTTTTCCTCATGAAGTATTATATACTTCATGACTGAAAGTCCCCTCTATTTGTTCCAATGATAAATCCTAGCCTTTGACAAACACTAGGATTTACCATCACTTTAATATTTCATACTAAATTTATATGTAACACTTTTTTATATTCCCCAAGACTTACACCATTGGAAAGGTTAGGCGATTACCTTTCCAGTGGTGGGTATTGGGGGTCTGTAGCTGCTTAGATGCCTGAGATACAGGTGTCTAAGCAGCATGCCCCCTTTCCCTATACTTTGTATTGTAATTTTTTAATAAAATTGCGCAGTAACGTCATCACGTCATTGCGCGTGATGTCACCGCGCAAAACGTGAAGCTCTGGCGATGCCTTTCACTATGCATGCCCGATCGCCGGGTTAGGAGCAGGTGGGAGCCCCCAGATCTCCCTCAAGGTGGGAGAGTGCTAGCGACGGCTCTGAGCCGTCGTTGGCACCAGAGTGGGAAACTCTGCGACGGCTCAGCGCCGTCGTTAGCACTCATGGGGTTAAGATACTAGCTCCGCGTTAAGCAGTATATCTGTTAAGCTGTTTTCCCCTATGGAGTTCAACTCTAGTTGGGGACATTCAATTGAAGTGTAATGTCCATAGTTAAAACATGTCAATTATTCTTCAATATATGCCCTAAAATATTCTCATGGGATGAGTAGGTACTCACAAAACTAATCCAAGTTTAACTTGTAGTAAGTGATCAGTTGTTATGGTGATTTGAATAGCATTGTGTTATATACTTTTTCCAATGTTTCTTAAAGTTGGAGGATGACAGCTAATAGCATGGAAAAGTGAGTTATTGTCGCTTCCCAATAGAGGGCTAGATAACAAGTGGAGCACAAACATATTAGCGCTATTGTGTGTTAACATCGCTTGAGTGCAATTAATAGAACTTCTATTTTTGTTCTCATTTTACAAGTCCATGTTTATTATTTAGCAGTCTATCAATAGTCTACAACGTGCTGACATATGCAGGTGCGCTAAATCGCTAACATAATAGACCTGCGCATACACGCAGTAAAATTAATTAAGGATGTGATTTGAGCACTAAGCCAATGTAGTGTAGTTCTTGTAGTTCAGTGCTATACTATTGTAATGAAAGTTAAGTATGAAACACTTCATTCACACATGCATGCATAAACACTCATACACATACACACATGCATGCATAAACACTCATACACATACACACATGCATAAACACTCATACACATACACACATGCATGCATAAACACTCATACACATACGCACATGCATAAACACTCACACACACACACATATGCATGCATAAACACCCATACACACACATGCATGCATAAACACTCATACACATACACACATGATGCATAAACACCCATACATCAACACACATGCATGCATATACACCTATACACATACACACATGCATGCTTAAACACTCATACACACACACACATGCATGCATAAACACACACTCATACACATACACACATGCATAAATACTCATACACATACGCACATGCATAAACACTCATACACATACGCACATGCATAAACACTCATACACATACGCACATGCATAAACACTCACACACAGGCATGCATAAACACTCATACACATACACACACATGCATGCATAAACACTCATACACACATGCATAAACACCCATACATCAACACACATGCATGCATATACACCCATACATCAACACACATGCATGCATATACACCTATACACATACACACATGCATGCATAAACACTCATACACATACACACATGCATGCATATACACCCATACATCAACACACATGCATGCATATACACCCATATATCAACACACATGCATGCATATACACCCGTACATATACACACATGCATGCATAAACACCCATACACATACATACACACATGCATGCATATACACCTATACACATACATGCATGCATAAACACCCATACACACACATGCATGCATAAACACCCATACAAACACATGCAGGCAAAAACACCAATACACACATGCTTGCATAAACATCCATACACACACACACAGGCATGCATAAACACCCATACACATTCACATGTGCATGCATATACACACATACACATATGCATGTACACCTATACACATACAGACATGCATATAAACCCATACATATACACACATGCATGTATATACACCTATACACATACACACATGCATGCATATACACCCATAAACAAACATACACACGTGCATGCATATACACACATGCATATACACCCATACACACATGCATGCATATACACCCATACACACATGCATGCATAAACACCCATACACACATGCATGCATATACACACATATGCATACACACATGCATATATACCCATTCACATACACACATGCATATACACCCATACACACATGCATGCATATACACACATACACACATGCATATACACCAATACTTATTCACACATGCATATACACCCATACATATACACACACATGCATGTATATACATCTATACACATAAACTCATGCATACACACAAGGGTCAAGTCAAGTAAAAAAAAAGTGTGGGATCTCACCTCAACTTCCTCCCCCTTCACAATTAGTATTGTTTTATATATACACACATATATACACATACACACACACACTGTGTTTAATAAAAGAAAATTAAATCCAATGAAGGGTTGAATGGTTGCATTTGGGCCTGAGAATCCTCCTCTGTCACAGAGTCTCACCCACTTAAGGTGCAATAGTCCTTTTTCTGCTGAGGGGAGCTAAATAGCTCAGAGCAAGCCATACAGAAACATAAGCACCATGTGTTACACACAGTGTGGGGTGATCAAACAGCAGGACCGCAGGGAGGCTTGCATTTAGTGTATTGTAGGATGTGTTACCACCCATTACTAGAGGATCTCACTAACCCTCTAACCAGACTGTGCTCCAGCTCCCCCCACCACCAGCAGCAGTGTTTACTGAGGTGTTTCTGTTCTCTGTCCAGGGGGAACTTAGTTCCACCTGCAAAAATAGTGCAGGAACTCCGTTCCCATGCATTTCCGCTCGACTTGACCCCTGCATACACATATACACATGCATGCATATACACCCATACACACATGCCTATATACCCATACACACATGCATGCATATACATCCATACACATGCATATACACCCATACACACATGCATGCATATACATGCATATACACCCATACACACATGCATGCATGTACACCCATACACACATGCATGAATATACACCCATACACACATGCATGAATATACACCCATACACATATGCATGAATATACACTCATACACACACACACATGCATGCATATACACCCATACACATTCACACATGCATGAATATACACCCATACACATATGCATGCATATACACCCATACACATTCAAACATGCATGAATATACACCCATACACATATGCATGCATATACACCCATACACATTCACACATGCATGAATATACACCCATACACATATGCATGCATATACACCCATACACATACACACATGCATATACAGCCATACACACAAAAATGCACACACATAGACCTTTGTTCCTTCCTCAGTTCCTCCCCTTGTCATTTTGACACAAAACCTTTTTTTATTAATAATAAAAGTGTTACGTTTAAATATAACTAGCAAGCGATAATGGTTTACTTCAGGTCTCAAAAGGTTTCTGGGTTAAGATGCTTTGCTTAAAATATTTATCCATCCACTTATAATTACCAGATTGCACTTTATTCTTTGTGCAAGTTTGAAACTAATCTAGCCCATAATGGCTAATATCTGCAGTTCAAATGTAAAAAAGACACAAGTCCAGGAATTGCAAATGTATTAAAATGATATGTGAATTTAAAACTATTTGTGGCTGGAATAATATTCAGTTATTTGAAACGTGGTTTCGAAGACCAGAGGAGGGACAGCTGTTGTTGGAATGATCAGCTTCAAGTGATTCGGAAGAGGAGGACTTATACACACTTTTGACTTTGGGACAGAGTGCACCCTCATTGAGGTAGTTTGGCAAGTTCCATATTTCTTTACGATGAGTCCACAGATTGTCTTAATTACTAATGGGGATATTCACCTCCTGGTCAGCAGGAGGAGGCAAAGAGCACCACAGCAGAGCTGTTAAATAGCTCCTCCCTTCCCTCCCACCCCAGTCATTCTCTTTGCCTACGTTAGTGATAGGTGGAGGTAAAGTGAGGTGTTAGATTAGATTCTCCAATCAAGAGTTTATTATTTTTAAAGTAGTGCAAGATTGTGCTGCTTTGTTCTAGGGTGTAGCCGTTGTCCAAATCAGTCTCTTCAGAAGAGCAATGGTGGCTTTAGAGCAATGGGAACTTGTGGGACATAATTCTCACTGCGCCTCCCATATATTTTTGCTGCCCTAATCCTGATAGCCTAAGTAAGATAACTCAGGCTTTATCTTTATCCACAGGGCTATGGGAGAGAGAGGACCTCCTAAACCTGCTGAGCTGCCCTGCTGTCGGGCAGATTTTAAAGGTAAATGCTGACTTTTTTATTCTGGGTCTGAAGGAAGAGAAATTCAGGACAGAAGAAGTGTTGGACTTTAGTGGGACATATATCTCCTATTTATATACGTAAAGGGGATCCTGTGACAGCATAGTATTAGCAGGCACTGGGGCTGAGGAGAGTGGCTTCTCTGGGGGCTTTAAGGGGAAGTATTTAATCCCTTGGACCGGGCTGAACAGGGCTCAGGAGGGGTGTCTGCTTGGTGTACTACCTCACGTCAAAGACAACATGATATGGTACTACTATTTGCCCCCAGGCTTACTATGAAGGGTTCAGTTTTCTCCCGGTGGCCTGTCTCTAAAAATATTATGGCGACCGGGAGATAGTGTGTGGCAATGCCCACGATGGGCGGGGTTATATTTGGCGCCTTTTGCGAGCGGCGCAATTCTAACCTGGGCTCCATTATTATTAGAAATTTGAATTGAATGCTATCGCGTCCACGAGGGGCGTAGCTATGTTTGAGGTCTAGCGCAGTACTGAATGTTTTCATTTACGCGGTTTCCGGATAGTGCTACAGCAAATGTGGTTCGGATCTGTTAAATGTGAATGAACTTTATGACATTTAAGTATTGGCACCTCAGCAAGTTATTCACTAAGGTATAAGTGGGTACTACGTTATTTGGTTGTTAATCTGGCTTATTTCTACATAAAAAGTTGCTGTTAAAAATTTAAGGAGACAGTAACGTTTTTTATCTGATAATCTTTATTATAAGAATTTCTACTGTTTATTTGTTTAATTCATTCTTTGTGACTTTGGAACAAGAGCACACAAGGAATAAAGTTATTTAAAAAAAAAGAGAAAAAAAAAGACAGAAACAGTAACATTTTTATTGAATTTTTTTTTCTATTTTCTGAACCTACTCCTTCGAAGGCATTTGTGGTTTAGGAGTCTATTGACAATGGTCAATCTATGCCACAAATTTATCCTATAGTGTCCCACAAACTTTTATAGCCCGCATGCAGTGCCCTGCGCTTCCTCTCACACTCCACCTGGAGTTGCTTTGCATTTCATACATTATTTGTTTTTCCCATGAGGTAGAAAACATTTCTAAGG
Organism: Bombina bombina; assembly: GCF_027579735.1. Taxonomy (NCBI): domain Eukaryota; kingdom Metazoa; phylum Chordata; class Amphibia; order Anura; family Bombinatoridae; genus Bombina; species Bombina bombina. The sequence goes on from NC_069505.1 coordinate 385,280,988, forward strand.
GAATTATTTTCAATCATTTAGAAAAATAGAAAATGGATTGATTCAATAGTTGCTATTGCGAATGGTTTTTCCCTGTTACCTGAAAGAGGAAGATTATTCGGGATTATCTGAGAGAGAATTATCAGACTCAGATGGAATAATGTTTTTATTTAATGCTGAGGTTGTTTTATTCCCTGAAGTTTAAAGTGGAAGATACTTCGGTAATAGATAAGGGTAACATCTCAGACTTTGTCTGTGTAATTCCTTTGTCTGATATTAAAGTGGTTTTCTGGATCACCTCCGTTTGCTACCTAAGGAGGTTTTAGTTACCCTGAAGGGCTCCGGCATGACTAGCCCTTTATTCTCTATCTCCTATATTTAAAAAGTTGTTTCCCATAGCCAACACGGGTAAGGAGGCTTGGCAAACAGTCCCCAAGGGGGAAGGAGCTGTTTCCATCTTAGCCAAGAGAACTACTATACCCATATAGGATAGTTGTGCTTTCAAGAATGTAATGGAGATCAAAGGATTAGTGGGGTTAATCAAAAAGAATGTACACCAGGGCTTACAATGGCAGCCAGCTGTGTGCATTGTTACCGTCCCTAGTGTGGTGGCATATTGGTTTGATGCGTTGTCTGATGCTATTAGGAAAGAAACTCCCCTGGATGAAATCCAAGATAGGATAAAAGCTCTTAAATTGGCTAATTCCTTTATTACGGATGCTTCCCTTCCAGTTATCAATCTGGGAGCATAGATTCAGGTTTCTCTGTTCTAGCTCGCAGAGCCGTATTATTAAAACCTTGGTCTGCGGATGTTTCCTCTAAGTCTAAGCTTTTAGCGATTCCCTACAAGGGAAAGACCTTGTTTGGACCTGGCTTGATGGAAATGATCTCTTAAGATTACGGGAGGTAAGGGTAATTTTCTCCCTCAGGATAAAAGAAACAACCAAAAGGGACAGCAGAGTAATTTTCGTTCCTTTCTAAATTTCAAGGGAAATTCTTTAATTTCCTCCTCCAAGCAGGATCAGTCTAAACCTTCCTGGAGACCCGATCAGTCTTGGAATAAGGGAAAATAATCCAAGAAGCCTGCTATTGAATTGAAGACAGCATGAAGGGTCTGCCCTCGATCCGGGACTAAGGATCTTGAAGGGGGCAGACTTCTTCGCTCAGGCTTGGGTTCGAGATGTTCAGGATCCCTGGACAATCAAAATAGTGTCACAGGGATACAAACTAGAGTACAGTTTATCTCCCAGAGGCAGGTTTCTCCTTTCAAGTTTATCTGTAGATCAGACAAAAGAGAGGCGTTCTTACTCTGTATTAAAGACCTCTCCGACCTGGGAGTGAGAATTCCTGTTCCAAATCAGGAACATGGTCTGGGATTTTATTCCAATCTCTCCGTGGTTCCCAAAAAAGAGGGATTTTTTCAGGAAAATTTTAGATCTCAAGAGTCTAAACAAATTTCTCAGAATACCGTCCTTCAAGGTGGAAGCTATTCGTTCCAATCTTCCTTCGATCCAAGAGGGTCAATTTATGACAACAGTAGATTTAAAGGATGCGTATCTGCATGTTCCCATTCACATGGATCATAACAATTTCCTAAGGGTTGCCTTTCTGGACAAACACTTCCAGTTCGTGGCTATTCTCTTCGGTCTTGCCACAGCTTCCACAATTTTCACAAGGGTTCTGAGTTCGCTGCTGGTGGGCTTCGGTTACGGGGCATTGCAGTGGCATCCTATCTGGACGACATCTTAGTCCAGGCGCCATCCTTTCAACAAGCCAGATCCCACAGGGACTGGGTGTTAGCCTTCCTGCGATCTCACTGTGGAAGGTAAATTTGAAAAAGAGTTTCTTGGTCCCAAATACAAGGGTAATTTTATTGGGAACCATTGTAGATTCCCTATCAATGAAGATTTTTCTGATCGTAGTCAGGAAATCAAAGAGTTGCGATACATGTCTAGCCCTTCAGTCCAATTCTCGGCCATCAGTGGCTCAGTGCATGGAGGTAATCGGACTGATGGTGGCGGCAATGGTCATCATTCCGTTTGCTCTGTTTTCTTCTCAGACCTCTGCAGTTAAACATGCTTGGGCAATGAAATGGAGATTATGCGGACTTGTCTCCTCAAATACTTCTCAGGAGACAAGGGACTCTCTACAATGGTGGTTGTTTCTGGATCATCTCTTCCAGGGAACCTGCTTTCACAGACCATCTTGCGTGACTGTGACAACAGATGCCAGCTTTCTAGGGTGGGAAGCAGTCTGGGGCGCTCTAAAGACTCAGGGAACATGAACTCAGTCAGAGTCTGTTCTACCCATAAACATTCTGGAACTATGAGCGATCTACAATGCTCTTCTGGCCTGGACCCAGTTAGCCTCGGTACCGTTTATCAGTTTTCCACTCGGACAACATAACGTCAGTAGTTTACATCAATCATCTGGGAGGAACGAGAAGTTCCTTGGCGATGACAGAGGTATCTAAAATACTTCAGTGGGCGGAGGCCCATTCTTGCTGCCTGTCGGCGATCCACATCTCAGGGGTGAATTAACTGGGAAGCGGAGTTCCTGAGCAGGCAGACCTTTCATCCGGGGGAGTGGGAACTCCATCCGGAAGTGTTCTCCAGCCTGATTCTCAAGGGGTCTCCCAGACAGAACTGATAGATGCTCTGGCGGCCCCTTGGGCCTTCAATCTAGCATACCTGTTATCCTCCGGTTACTCTTCTTCCTCGAGTACTTGCTCGAATCAAACAGGAAAGGGTCTCGGTGATTCTCATAACACCGGCCTGGCCTCGCAGGATTTGGTATGCAGATCTGGTGGAAATGACATCTCTTCCACCTTGGAGATTTCCGTTGCGGAAGGACCTTCTGATTCAGGGGCCCTTCCTTCACCCAAATCTAGTTTCTCTGAAGCTGACTGCTTGGAGATTGAACGCTTGATTTTATCCAAGCAGGGTTTTTTCTGATTCGGTCATAAAGACCATGATTCAGGCTCGTAAAACTGTATCTAGAAGGATTTACCATAAGATTTGGCGTAAATATGTTTATTGGTGTGAATCCTAGGACTACTCATGGAGTAGAGTTAGGATTCCTAGGATTTTGTTTTTTCTGCATGAAGGTTTGGAGAAAGGTTTATCGATGAGTTCCCTAACAAGTCAAATCTCGGCTTTATCTATCTTATTACCCTAACGTCTGGCAGATGTCCCAGATGTTCAATCTTTTTGTCAGGCCTTGGTCAGGATCAGGCCTGTGTTCAAACCAGTTACTCCTCCATGGAGTCTAAATTTAGTTCTCAATGTTCTTGAAGGGGCTCCGTTTGAGCCTATGCATTCCTTAGATATTAAGTTGTTATCTTGGAAGGTTTTATTTCTGGTGACTATTTCTTCTGCTCAGAGAGTGTCCGAACTCTCGGCATTACAGTATGAGTCTCCTTATCTTATTTTCCATGCAGATAAGGTAGTTTTGCATACTAAATTAGTATTTCTTCCTAAGGTTGTTTCTGATTGGAACATTAATCAGGAGATTGTTGTGCCTTCCTTGTGTCCTAATCCTTCTTTTAAGAAGGAAAGACTTTTGCACAATTTGGACGTGGTCCGTGTTTTAAAGTTTTACCTGCAAACGACTAAGGACTTTCGTCAGTCTTCTTCTTTGATTGTGGTTTTCTTGGGAAAACGCAAAGGACAGAAAGCTACGGCTACTTCTCTTTCTTTTTGGCTGAAGAGCATTGTCCGTTTTTTGCATATGAGACTGCTGGACTGAAGCCTCCTGACTGAATTACGGTTCATTCCACAAGGGCTGTTGCTTCCTCATGGGCATTCACGAATGAAGCTTCTGTGGAACAGATTTGCAAGGCTGCAACTTGGTCCTCTCTTCACAATTTTTCAAAGTTTTACAAATTTGATACCTTTGCCTCGGCTGAGGCTATTTTTGGGCGAAAGGTTCTTCAAGCAGTGGTGCCTTCCGTTTAAGTTCCTTGTCTTGTCCCTCCTGTATCATCTGTGTACTCTAGCTTGGGTATTGAATCCCATTAGTAATTAAGATGATCTGTGGACTCATCGTGTCTTAAAAAAGAAAATTTATGCTTACCTGATAAATTTATTTCTTTTTTGACACGATGAGCCCACAGCCCGCCCTGTTCTTTTAGACAGGTTGGGGGTTATTGTAAACTTCAGACACCTCTGCACCTTGGCTTTTCCTTTCTCTTCCTAACTTCAGTCGAATGACTGGAGTGGGAGGGAAGGGAGGAGCTATATATACAGCTCTGCTGTGGTGCTCTTTGCCTCCTCCTGCTGACCAAGAAGTGAATATCCACATTAGTAATTAAGATGATCCGTGGACTCAACGTGCCAATTTTTTTTTTTTTATCAGGTAAGCATACATTTTCTTTTTTTGAGGCTTAATTGAACCATATAGTAAGAGATTTAGGGCCCCATTTATCAATCTGAGAAAGCAGCTTCGGGCCCATGCGTTTAAGGCTCACCTAAAGTGTGGTGGAGTGAAATCATCCTAATCCGATCAGGATGATTGACAGCCCCTGTTTGTGGCCGATTGGCCGCCAGTGAGCAAGGGGCGGCATTGCCCAAGCAGCCAGGTCTTGCGGACATGGATGCAATATTTTTATAGATACATTTTCTACCATTTTATGTAATAAGTGTGTTATATTTATTTTGTTTTCACAGTAAAACAATTTGAGCATATCTCTTTAATTAGTAATTGTAGATCAGCAATTTCACAACAATATTTGTAATACTGTTGTGATGTCTCAGCCGAACAATAATATACTATTATACTGAAAAACACAATAATTTCCATTGTGAGGTTATACCATACACAGAATATAAGTCAAAATGAAAGAATCTAAAATAAACACATGGCAATAACAAATATAAAATCCTACACTGATAGACGTTGGCATGAGATATAACTAGCAGTTTATGAGAGCCAATATAAATCATAATCCCTATTGAGACATTTTGGAGATTTGAAATCTAATCTTGGTCCCCACATGACTTTTCTTTCCTTTAATATTTTGATCCTATCTCTCCCTTGTCTCAGGATATCAGCAAACGTGTGGATTTTAAATTTAACCTTTTTTTCACATAATATCCATTATCCAAGAAGTGTTTGTGAACTGGAAAATCTTCCTCCTGACTTATGATTGTGTTGTATTAGCCTATCACAAAATAGTTGTGTGGTTTAACCAATATAAACTATTGCTCAAGAGCCTTAAATTAAGTAACTGTAAGAGTTGCATTGCATCA
>NC_069505.1:385293715-385298715 GCF_027579735.1 Bombina bombina
CTATTCCTGAGTTGTTACTAGTCAGGGAGAATATATAACTAGTCCTGAGTTGTTACTATTAAGGGAGAATATATGACTAGCCCTGAGTTGTTACAGCCGATATGACTAGTCCAGAGTTGTTACTGAAGATATGACTAGTCCTGGGTTGTTACTGAAGATATGACTAGTCCTAAGTTGTTACTGAAGATATGACTAGTCCTGAGTTGTTACTAGTCACAGCTACATCTCATATTTATTACCAGTCAGGGACCAGTGGATGATTTTAGTCCTTGGTATGCACACGTCTCCAACTCATTCTGTTTTCCTCCAGTCTTCAGTTTATACCATATACATACTGCTGCTCACTTACACCCTGACCAATCTCCTCCCGTGATCTCTTTTTTTTCTCTCTCTAATATATACTATAATTATCTCCCACAACCACTTTTGCTATAGCCTGCTCTCTCCTCCCTCTTCCTGTCTCAGATACACTTGCTTTTTCTCTCTTTCCCTGTCTTTCTTCCCCCCCCCCCCGTTTGTCTCTCTCATATACATCCTATATTAACATCAACCTATCTATCTATCTATCTATCTATCTATCTATCTATCTATATATCTATCATCTATATATCTATCTATCTATCTATCTATCTATCTTTTTCTGTCTGTCTTTATATCTATCTGTCAGTCTATGTATCTGTTGTTTGTCTGTCTATAATCTATCTATCTATCTATCTATCTATCTATCAACAACTTGTATATCTATCTATTGCTCTAAGGGGCCGATTTAACATTAAACTTATCCACCACTTCTAAGACAGCAGACAGCAACAGGTATTACCCCCTGCTAGTGGCTGAGTGACCGTGAATCGGCAGGGGGCGGCATTTCACAAGCATTTCACTAGAATGCCATATGCTGTCTGCATTTAGCGATGTCTCTCTCTCTCTCTCTCTCTCTCTCTCTCTCTCTCTCTCTCTCTCTCTCTCTTTCTCTCTCTCCCTCCCTCTTTCTCTCTTTCTCTCTCTCTTTCTCTCTCCCTCTTTCTCTCTCTCTCCCCCTCTTTCTCTCTCTCTCTCTCACTCCTTCGATGTGACTAAGGGGCGGTATCTCTCACTAGCTGTGTAAATGTGTTTTTGGGAACATTAGATCCATTATATGCATTAGGAGTTCTTGACCTATCATTTCCTTTTCTTGAAGAGATGAGTAAAGCTTTGAGAGCCAATTAGGAGTGGTTTCTGAATGTGAGGTTGCATTGTGAAGGCATTTCTGCTCTGAATGCTTATAGTTAAGGCTGATTACAGAGTTCCAGCTGCTCTTTTCCTCCCTCCTCTTGCCCGCCATGTTCACATAGCTCTGCAGCATTTCCCCTCTCCTCTGTATGTGTTCTATTATAAGGAGGGACTGAGAACATCTGCATGGCCCCCAAAGAGACAGATGGTGTCGGAATGAGAACATATGAGCAAAGTGTAACACACTGGGAGAGAATTTCATGCACCTGTACTAAGCATTGCCCCTCTGGGCTTTTGTATCCTATCACTATCTTAGCATGTGGCTCTGTCCGTGCTCTTGCAATTTGCTTTTTAATATAGCTTTAAAAAGTACATATATATATATATATATATATATATATATATATATATATATATATATATATATATTCCTATGCTTTCCAACAAACAATACCAAGATAATTAAGTAAATTTAATTTTTTAAAATTTGTATGCACACTCTACATTAAACATTTTAAAGGGACATACAATTGCAAAAATAATTGCAAAAAGTAAATGCTCTAATGCAGGGGTTAGCAACTTTGGGCCCCCAGATGTTTTGGAACTACATTTCCCATGAGGTTCAAGTTGGACAATGATGATATTGGATCTGAGTAGATAGTGGAAAATTCATCCACATTATTCATGTACACCGACATTGGCAAACACAGTCCATCCGACCTCAAGTTAACGCCTAAATATCGACTACAAAATGGACACACACATTGAGTTCAACAGTCAAAGGCACTCCACAACCGAAGATCAATTGTTAACACATATGGACCAATGGTCTGTGCATGCTCAGACCAAAAAAAACAAGATGGCGCAGCCCACGCCAACAACAGCAACGGCCCTTTTTAATAACAACATTCCCAACAAATAAATAATACGGAATACATCTTCATCACCAATGATATAATGTAAAACCATGAATAAAACATATCTAAAACACATTGATAACGGCAAAACCAGTATAGTTAAAGGGACAGTCTACACCAGAATATTTATTGTTTTAAAAGATAGATAATCCATTTTTTACCCGTTCCCTAGTTTTGCATAACCAACACAGTTATAATAATACACTTTCTACCTCTGTGATTATCTTCTATCTGAGCTTCTGTAAACTGCCCCTTATTTCAGTTCTTTTGACAGACTTGCATTTTAGCTAATCAGTGCTGGCTCCTAGGAACTCCACGTGCATGAGCACAATGTTATCTATATGAAAAACATGAACTAACACCATCTAGTGGTGAAAAACGGTCAAAATGCCCTGAGATGAGAGGCGGCCTTCAAGGGCTTAGAAATTAGCATATGAACCTCCTAGGTTTAGCTTTCAACTAAGAATACCAAGAGAACAAAGCAAAATTGGTGATAGATGTGAATTGGGTAGTTGTTTAAAATTACATGCCCCATCTGAATAATGAAAGTTTGTTTTGGACTAGACTTTCCCTTTAACAATACTAATGTATTGCTACATAATCTGTTGACGCTCTTCAAATAACCGATAATAATAATAATATTGCTATCAGTAAATTAAGAAATTTTAATAAAAAATAAACGCAACTCTGTTCAATTCCAACATACACATATTAACCCACTCTACAATGAAGTACTGACTGATAGGGGCAATGTTGTTTGGTTATGTTGTCAATGTTTCTGTTGGCTGTAGAGGCAATAAGGATGTGATTGTAAAATAATTAAACTCGGGCAAAACCCACGCTGCACTTACCACTGTTCCATTGCAGCGAGGTCAGAGCCGCACTGTGTGTTGGAGCTTTCAGCTGCTTCAGTGCGCTAGGGGCCACGCTGTCTGGAGACTCAGTAGAGTTAAGAGCACTGGTGTGGGGGATTCCTCTGTTACAGGAACCAGAGCCCATTCTAAGTAGCATCAGGTTAGTATGGCCGGCTCAATGGCCATGTTGTGCTGCTTCTTGAAAATGTTCTTTCAAGGTATTGTGGGCTATTAGGGCTCCTTTTTATGCTTTTTGTGGGACTTACCTTTGGTCTTGATTGAATGGGTGGTGTTAAAAGGTCCTCTCCCATTTGGTGCTTGGTTATTGTTTCATGAGGACCAAAGAGTTCCTGTTCTCTACCTGGACCATGACCTTGGCAAAGTTTTTGCATCATGCTACCTTTTTAGCCCTTTAATTAAGATACACATTTATTGGAATGAGCCTCTGGTTCTTGGATTTTGGGACTGTTCTCTGACTTAAGTATCTGTGTCATCCTACTGTTTATACACCGGGTTCTGGACTGTACCTCTGGCTCTGACCCTTGTCTACGGATAATTCTACAGAGATCTTGTTAAATGAAAATTGCTCCTTTCCTGCACAGCTGGTTCCAGCTCTAATCTCAGGTAATTTGTTACCTTATAGTGCTCTAAAGCAAAAAGAGCATAAATCCGCCATTTTAGATTTGAGTGGTTGTTTTATTTGGCGTATTGTTTCTGGTTTTTGATTGATATCCATTATCGGTTGTTCAGGGTGTCATTGTAGAAAAATGGAGATTGAATCTAGCGGCAGTTATCTGACTCGGCTGTGTTTAACTTGGAAAAATTGTTATCGCTTTGTTAAAAAAGAAAAAAAATATGGATAATCCTATTTTTCAGATATTGAAAAAGAAAATTGAAAAGATTGTAAATGACCCCATCATTTGATACATATTTTGTATGCAGATGGTTTGCAGCAGAGTGCTGATATAAACTATGCATACAGATGACATTAATGTCCCTTTAAGATCTCATAAATATTTAGTGCTTATCTTTGTACAGACTTTGCTTAAATACCCGGTGTACAATTATCTGTAAGAAGGACTGTAAGTAGTTAATGTCCCTGCTTAGTCTGAGTGCCCATTTCTTGCCCATGGTGCGGGAGCAGCATGTTGATTTTTTGCTTTAACACAAGATAGTCGGTATGAAGCTGATAACACTTCACTACAGGCTGCCAAGTCATCTCATTGCCAAATGTTTCTCTCTCTGGGAGTCTGGGCGCAGTGTATGCCAGCCGCGGGAGGAGGGCGCCTTTCCCGGGGTTTACCCACAATACCGTCTGGCACAATGGTGAGTGAGATTGTGTGTGTGTCAACACCATCTGCTAAAGCATCTTGAAGGAAAGAATTGGAGGGGGGGCTTGAAAACTTTCTGTTGTGTGCCAGGAGGACCCTATAGTGCACAGAAACCATCAGAAGGTGAGCAGGGAGAGCCAATGACAGTTTTTTTGGGTGTGGGGACAAGGGACTTTTACACATTGCAGGACAGAGGACAGACTAGAGTCTTAGTCAGACCCTTCACTTTAATGGAAGGCAGCAGCCTACTGAGCTGACAGAAACAGAGAAGAACTGGGGATAATTGTAGAATGCCTGGAAGTGATATTGTGTAAGGAGACTCTCAGGGACAGAAGGTGCAATTAGAAAAGGTGAGAATGATTGGGTTATAATTAACAAGAGGGCAGTAATGGCAATTGTATTTTGAATTTGATTATAGTCTACAAAGCCCTTGAATATATTTGAATTGCTGGAGTGCCTTGTAAAGGCTGGAACTTAATATAGGAAACTTGGGATTCATCTGGGCCTTATAGGGGATACACAAAGCAGCAATCCAGGAAACAGCCCAGAACAAACACTGGATAAAAAAAAAGAACATAGCTTTGTATTATTAAATCTAGGCATATACTTAAGGACACCTCTCAGAGGACACCTTCCTGGCTAATTAAGATTAAAACTTTGCAGTACTTTCCCTATAATCACATGTTATG